>NC_056734.1:502219611-502234611 GCF_019279795.1 Protopterus annectens | reverse complement strand
AAGTGTGCATCTAATACTACTCAACACAGCTAGCACATGTAAGTGCTGCTAACATTCCAAATACTACTCAAATATTAGTCACACTATGAATCGTCAAATTAATACATTTGGGTGCTCCCTCTGTAAATGAAGTTAAAAGAACTTTAATTACTTTGTGGTATCAGGATTTTATTGTCTAAAGAGTTCTCATATTTTGTAGGGGGTTCTAATTGAAGCCTGGTACTTAGGTATGTCAAGACAAATTCCCATCCTGGGTGTATCTTAGCACAGCCCCATGTTAATTTGAAGGAACTGTTTTTTTCAAAGATCTACTGATTGCCACATGTTTTAATGGTAGGCACTGGTACGCTGTTTTACTTGTATTTGCTTGCCACTCCTCTGATTTCAGATGGGAGGAGCCTGTCTCAGCTGTCTTTCTAAAGACTAGCTGATTGGCTGCTGCTTCCTAGATGTTACCTCCTTTGTAAGAAAGTTTTCACAGGCTTTCTTTGGAATGAATGGAGGAAACCATAGAAAGGTATAGTAGTGCCTCACTACACACCACAAACTGTGATGCCAGTACAGGTACCAAATATCAGTGAATAGTATAATAAACAGCAACTTTGGTTAAGTTATATTGATTATGTCTTCATATAATCATAGTGACCTTAATAAAATGCAGAATAATTTTGTAATTATCTGCTAGAGTACTGACTCTTGGGGATTCCTACTTGCACCACACCAACAGCCTGCCTAAACACCATAGCTTTCACCTTCCCCTCTCAGGACCTTGCAGGCTCACTGGCAACAACATCATCTTCAAATCTTTCTTGCTGCAGTTCAAGGAGGAGGTTGAGCAAGCCAGTTCTGTTGTTAGTCAGTTAAGTCAGCCTGAAGTCAGAATTCACAGATAAGTACACCTTGGGAATATTTTTACCTTCTTAATACTGCCTTTACAGTATATGGTTTTATAGACATCAGATTGAAAAGTAAATAATTATATCAAGTGTAGGAAGCAAATGCCACATGACGACTTCCACAGTTGGCATCCTGTTTGCCTGGGTCAGGGGCATGATGTGCCAAATTGTCCCCAATGTGTTTATTTTAATCAGTAGACTATCAAGAATAGGATGGAATCCTTAGAAAAGTACATCACCCCAAAAACCTAGTGCTGGCCTAAGCATGTTATGTTGTCTTTCAGGTTCTGTTCTGACTTTCTCAAGGAAAGGAAACAGGGGAAAGAAAAGTACTTGGAAAAGTTTGTTTGGGAGACTGATTACAATGCTTCAGAGCTGTGATTTTCCTCCCAGGCTCAAGGGTACTGGTGTTGGTGTGGCACATATACAGTCCCCTTATCCAGCACCTTGTTTGGCCAAAGCCTGGCATGACCATGTTCTCATGAGTTGAAACACATCATTGGTTGAGCCTAGAACCACTAGGCTTCAGGTTTTGACTTTTGCATTATTACTTCTGAAGGCAATGATGATATGCCTACAATACTTGTTGAGGAGGAAAGTAATAGACACTGCATTAAGGTCTCAGGTGCCCACCCATACCCTGAGACCTATAGTCCAGACCATAGGCCCAAACACAGACCAAGAACACTGAAGCCTAAATGGTTTTCTTTCAGCTTGCACCAAACACAGGTAATTGAGTCTTATTCCCCTGTCACCCAGTTCTGTACATAGGATGTTTTCAAGCTGGCTGGTGATTTCATGGAATTTATGAAGTTTAGGTAGCCAACAACTGAGAAAGCTTTTACATTTGGCATACCATTTGTTTAAAAACAAAATTAATCTTCTCAATGGGATTTAGACACCTCAGATTCAGAGGTAGAGGAACTGGTCTATGTAAACCAAATTTTACCAGCTCTTTCATGCAATCTGATGATGATGATGAGGACACGTATTCTCAGCCTTATTACTTAAGACTTTTTTCCTTGGAAGAATCCTTCACAGGAGGAAGTCATTCAGCTACCTGTCCCAATTTTTTTTCCAACTTTAGGCTTTCTTGTGAGGCTGACTTGAGCCAAACCTTTGGATAAGGTCCTAGCATCTCACTTGTAGGGAAAGAGGTTAAAAATGCCAAAATAGCTAGGAGCTGAAATCCCTGTGAGCTAGGTCTCTCAGTTTGAAGTCCCAGTTCTAAAGCCTATTAGTGCAGCTGTTCTCTGTCAAACATATGGGTAAAGAGGTTAAAACAGTAGTAAATTGTTAGGAGCAGAAATTTCAGTTATAAAATCTTGGAGCATGATGATTTGTTCATTAACTAGTTTACAGTAATTCTTTAGTCAGTCAGGAAAATATAGTGAGATTAGTTAAGTATTGTTTGTGTGCATCTGTGTGAATCTATCCAACTGTGTTACATTTTTTTACATCTCCTGTGATTGAAACATTGGTGTTTATTGTAACTAGATAGTCAGTATTCTCATGTTTTCTGTTTTATTATTTATTATTAAATATATTTAAGTTTTCATTGTGGCTGGTCTTTTAGAGAATACTTTTAACATCCTAAGAGTACTTATGTTTATTTTAGTGACACTGTGGCCACTCCTGAAAGCCTTGTTGCATTGGTCAAATTCTACCATTTGTATTAGTACTAATTTTACTCAGTATAATTGGGTATGCTTGCAAGAGCTTTAGAGTAGCTGAATGGAGGCAGAATAATTACCTTATAGTCTGGCAGAGGGGGCACAGCTGGTAAATCTATGCCAGCCTTTCTCAGGTGTGTGTGTGTGTGTGTGTGTGTGTGTGTGTGTGTGTGTGTGTGTGTGTGTGTGTGTGTGTGTGTGTGTGTGTATGTGTATGTTTGTGTGTGTGAAGATCAAATATCCAAGTGTGCATGTCAGCTACTTGGAAGAGGGACACAGAACTCCAAAGTGGTTAGTGTGCAGACTTGTTTGGGGCCCAGAGAGAGAGAGTCCAGCCCCAGCTCTGGAGTGTGCTCCCTGTGTGCTCTTAAGGGAAATTGTGCTTGGGGCAGAGAGATGCATCTGGAAATAATGTGTGTATCCATTTTTGTTCCTAGTGGCTGTCCCTGGTGAGGATTAAGATTCCTTGATTACTGGCCTGGAGTAGGGACCCTCGCAGCAAGGACAGGACATACCAACTCCTCTTTTACCTATATTTAACCTAGATCCCCAAAGAAATCTAAACATCACTTTGATAAACTGTCTCTTAAAATATTTTGGTATCATATATACTCCACGTAAGATACTTTCCTCATAAACATGGAATCAGTCAGATCCAGTTTTTAAAGGATAATCTATACTTAGTCCAATTTATTTTGTTTGAAATTTAATTCCCTTTAGCTGTTCATCAGATCCAAATCCTTTATATTTTTCTTTCTTGTAAACTATTATTTATACACAGAATAACATCTTCCATCTTTTTTATGTCATAGGAATAATATCATCTACATAAGAAATAATGATTGGATATTCAACAGCAATATTCTGTATATACTGCACTTTTCTCATCTTTTAATTGGTCCTTCTGACTAGCCAGTTCATTACTATTACAAACAAAATATTACTCATTGGGCATCCTTGTTTTAAACCCCTGTTCATCTCTGTTTCTTCACTAAACCAACCATTTATCAAAATTCCTAATTTACTTTTCCTATATAAACTAAATTTCTGAATTTGTTTACTAAAATGTTATTGTTCCATTATTTTCCATAACATGTCATGATCTATTGTATCAAACACTTTATGTATATCTCCCACCACTAACTTTGCTTTATTATTTTATTTTTTAACATAATTTACCATTTCCCTAACAATCATTAATAGTGCTTGACATCCTTTTCCTTTAATTCCATAAATATTCTCTTCTAATACTATTTTATTCTCTAATCGTATTTGTATTATCTTCATAAATATCTTATAATCAGTATTAAGACAAACAGTCTCCAGTTTTTCATCTCATCTTTCTCTTTTTTTGAACATAAATCTCATAATTCTCCTACAAATTTGTGTATAACAAATACCACCATTTATCCAGTCATTAACCACAAATACTAAGATTTCCTTTTTCATATTCTTATATATTAAATAGCCTATACCATCTGAACCTGCTGAAGAATTAAAATTTACTTTCTTCTCCACCATGTCTAATTCCATTAAGGTAATCTGTTTATCAACATTTTTTATTTATTTCTTCTGTAAAATATACCAATATTTCCTTTTGCCATTGCTTCATATTCTTATATATTAAATAGCCCATACCATCTGAACCTGCTGAAGAATTAAAATTTACCTTCTTTAGCAACATGTCTAAGTCCATTAAGGTAATCTGTTTATCAACATCTTTATTTATTTCTTCTGTAAATTGCTTAACCTTCCATTTATTTTCATGTTTCATTTCTCTTTTCTTTCATCTCTTTAACATACTGTACTACAATATTCATAACATGTTCTTGTTGTTTTTAACTTTCCCATCTTTATTTTTCATTTCTGTGATTATGCCACTTAGTTCTTTTACAATTGTACTTAATTAAATGGAAACACTTCTTCCCCTTTTCCTTGCAAAACATCTTTGTTTACGCAGCAGTTATTTATTTTTTCTTGATTTTTTATATACATCTTCTTCTTTTCTAGAATATACTTTCTCATTTCTCTCTAAACCTTCTGATACCATATTCTGCATTTCCATATATGCTTTTCTATTTTTGTCTTACTCTGTATCTCCATTGTATATAATTATTTTTATATTTCTTTTTAAATGCCATCCACCATTCTGACCAGTTATTGTAAAATTCTCTCATAGTCATATGATCTTTACACAATTCCAATATATTATCTTTTCCTTTTTTGTTCTAGACTTTCTCACTTATTCTTTTAATCACTTTTCCAAGTTTTATATGATCTTTATTTTGTCAGATTTCTATCAATATTGCCATATGATCTGAAAATCCTGTTTCCACTTCTTCTTCTATGAGTATTTCTATGCTTTTAGATACTAAGGAATAATCAATCTCTGTTTTAACATTCCCTCTCCTATATGTACTTATGTTCATATTTCATAATACTAAATGTCCACACTTCATGATTTTCCTCATTTTTATCTAGCCTATTTTTTTATTTTTATTCCTCAAGTCACAATTGAAATATCTTGTTACTATAATATTCATATTTACTTTTACATAATCCAGTATGTCTTGAAGCAACCTTTCTCTCTCTTTATATCTACCACTAATAATCACCCTAATCTAATGTGAGTAAAATCCTATATTGTAATTGTTGTGCTATATAGTACAGCTATCCCTGAACAGGTGTCTCCTCCTAAATTTCATATTATACCTCCTCTCTATAACATTTGTGTTTGTAATCTCTCTTCCTTTGTTAAACCTCTAACATCTTCCAATGCTATTGTGTCTGCTTCACATTTATTACACCATTTTAACACTCTAATTCATATTACTAAACGTTTTATACTATTAACATTAACAAACAAAATTATAAGATTATTTTCTCTATATATGAAATTATGTATTTATAACCATTTCCTTTCTTTTTAAATTTCAAGCCTAAGCCTTGGAATTTTCTTTTTCCAGTATAATTTTTCTTTTTTAACTACCCTTCGATCTATACTTTCCCCATCACCAACCTCTGACCCAGCATATATTTTGCCTTCTTTTCTTTCCTTTTTGTCACTATCTTATTTTTCTATATTATTATTTGTCTTTTCTACAAAATCATTTTGTTGTTTTTCCTGTTGTAGTTGCTCCTTATTTTTTCACCTTCACTTACATTTTCTTCTACACAAACTCTTTCTTTTTCCTCCTTTTTGAATCCATCCACAAATACCCTGTCTGTTTACATTTATAACATTTTATTTCACATTTTTGCATCATGTCCAAACTCCCCACATACAAAACATTTCTTCTTATCACAATTACCTACAAAATGTCCATCTTTCCCAAAAAAAAAAAAAACAAACAAAAAACATATTTTTGGTTGTCCCAAATACTTTATAACTGTTCTTTTCCTTCAATATTAATCATGCTTGGAATATGTACATTTTTTCATTTTCCATTTTAAAAATAACAATACAATCTCATCACCCAGTCCATAATCCCCTTTACAAAAATTCTTTAATACTTTTTTTACAGTTTCTCTTTCTGTCCCTGTTCAAAACTGTTTGTTCTCTTTCTTTTGTGTTTCATGGTAAAAAGTCTTAAGAATATAGTTGTTTCATGGGTGCATGTATTTTTATTTACCATATTCCCCCAAAATTCTCTAGTCCTGTAGCAGTCACAAAAAATGTCACATTATGTCTCTTTTTTTTATCAAAATAAATGCTCTTATCTCTTGTGCTTTTATTCCTAAAGATACAATCATTGTATACCGTATTTCATACCCATCTCTTTTTTCTTCTTTACTCTGCATGCAAACCTTTTTCCCATTTCCTCTGTCTTCCTACTCTCTCTCTCTCTCTTTTCTTCTCTCTTACTGCTTCTGCAAACTTCACCTCATCCTTTTGGATCTTGTCCATAATCTCACCCCAAGATAGATTTTTTCTAGTTTCTAACTTGCTTTGCTCAACCAAGTTCATCAATACGTCATCTCGCAACCCTCCCACCTGGAGGGTTGTAATAACATCCTTTTGTGACCATTCCCCTCCTCTCAAATCCTCAAGTAGACTTTTTTCTGAAATAACTCCTTCATATCCTCCACTATTCCATCCATGATCTCCTCTGTGCTAAACATCTCCTCTGAATCTTTCTGCAATAGTTCCATGGAGTCAGAATTCACCTCAACTCCTGTCTGACTGCCTGCCATGTCATGTACCATGCTTCCAGCTGCCATTGCATCAGAAACAGAATATGCACATGTACATATAAGATGTATGGACCATGGATGCCATAGTGGTGGGGAAGTTCCTCAGTGCCCTGGCCAAATTTCCCCTAGTGAGTATGAATACCACTCTTTGGTCTTCACTGAACAGAGGCCATTGGCCTAATGGGACTAACTCCAACAATGAAGTATAAATGAATGAATGAATAAATTTAGGAAACAAAGGTCGTATGCTTTATTTTTAGATATGGAATATGCTTTTGATAATCTCAACAGAATGAAGCTCTGGGAAATCATGGCACTAAAGATCATATAGAGGTAATTAAGGAATTGTATGACTATTAAAGTCTACTCAAAAATATTTACTTATTGTTTTTTTATGGAAAATGGATCTGACAAGGATGCAGTTTAGCTCAATATCCTTTTTTGTAATTTATGTAGGTGATGTAAGAGAGAGAAATTAAAATCTATTGATGAAAACATAATGAAGATAAAATCAGCATTTCAGTTATAGAGTATGCACATGGTCTGCTTTTATTAACATTATAAATTATTGCAGAGGAATACAGATTGCAAATAAATATAGAGAAAATAAAATAAAAAACACTGTAGTGTGTCAGAGAACCAGTGACCAAACTGCAGAAGTGTGCGAACCAAATACTCCACAATAAAACCACTGGTATATTGATGCTGTAGAAAATGCTGCTAGTCCACAAAGTAAAGCAAAAAAAGTTTATTGTAAGACAATAGAAAGCTGGTAAGCGCTTTCGTCCTCAACAAAAGAACTTCATCAGACTGAAGTGGACTGAAGTGTACTGAAAATTTTGCGGAATTACTATGGTTGTTTTTTTGGACATTTGTCTTTTTTGGAATGGCACTGCTGACCAGTTTCTTGAGTTTTATGAATATGTCTCACATACCACTGATTTTCTAAAATTTACTTACAACATCGACAGTTCCCAACTTAGATTTTTAGATGTAAGCATACAGAGAACAAATCAGGGGTTGAAATCAAAAATTTATAGGAAGGAGACCTTTTCTAACACCTACTTGCATTTTTCTAGTTCTCACCCCCCCCCTTATCAAAAGAAGGCAACTGTCAAGGGTCAGCTAGTAAGAGTTAGCAGGATGACCTCAGATGAGACAGATTTCCAGATAGAATGTGAATTTGTTGCAAGTATGTTTCCAGAAAGAGGTTGCCCCGATGATTTGTTAGAAAGACTGATACAAGAAGTTAAAACAGCAAGGACCACAAGGTTTTTGCCTATCCTGGGGAATTCAACAAAACTTTTTGGCAACACCAACACTAAAAACAATTCTCCAGTAGATATAAAGCACTACAATTTAGCTTTGACTATTACTTTCAACGGCGAAACCAACATAGTTAAAAATATTATTAATGACGAGTGGAATAGGTTTCCAGTTTTTCAGATTTGAATCTGAACTTTGAAGAACCTTTAAAAGTAGTATTTAAAAAAGGACGTAACATTAAGAACATACTTGAGGGTGGAAAACAGGTCACACATCTCTCAAACAAGTTGGGTACACATAAATGTGGAAGTTGTCATTATTGTGTCAATATTAATGAAGGTGAGAAAATATATTTGAAAAGTAGAGGAAAATTATCACCACTAAAGGATTTGTAAATTGCAATACTTGTGGTTTGGTATACATGGTGACCTGTGAGGCATGTGATTCCTTTTATATAGGGAAAACCAAGAGAAGGTTGAGACAAATGGTGTATGAGCACCTATATGACGTAAGGAAGGAAAACACTAACAACACTTTGTTTAAACATACTTTAACATGTAAATCTGCAAAATTCCTATTCTTCGTCATAGAGGTATTATCCCCTGATCCCAGGGGTGGTCCTTGGGAGGCCTCTTTAGAATACAGAGAGCTATTTTGGAAATTAATGCTTGAGGGTAGCAGTCACCCAGGTTTAAATGAAATGATCTCTCTAAAACCTGTATTAAAATTGAAATCAGCCAAGTTATAACCACTCACCCATATATCAGTTGTACTTATATCTATACATTTTTTATATATATTTTTTATACGCATTTTAATATTTTTCATACATAAATTTTTACATGTTTTTCAAACATTTTGCACACAGGTACATTTTTTATGTATTAATTAAAATGTTTTTTAGAGCATACAATATTTATATACATTTTTTACTATGTATTCCTGCCTGTAAAGTTTTTGTTTCACCACTAGATAGTGATATTGTTTCTTTAATTTTGTTAATAAATCTGCAATTTCAACAACAAAGATGTTAATTGAATGTATTAACATTTTAATTAATTAGGAGACACCACTGGTAGATTCTAATAACATCTGACTTATAAATTTAGCACAGTGAGCACTGTTTAGCTTTTCTGATGAAGTGCATGTCGACGAAAACGCGCTGAGAACTGTAGCAGCATTATTGTTTTTGTTTCTGTACTGTGAGGTTTGTTCATGGAGTGAAAATAAACATCTCTTGCTGATCTGCTGTGCCTGTCTTTTGAGTTTACCAGTGTGAGTTTGGGCACATTGACCACTTATTTTTATTTACTAGATTTGTAACATATTCCAGCACAGCTAGCTGGAATTGTGTAAAGAATCATATGTCATTTGTATATCAAACTGATTTGTACAGATGCTTGTATTGAAAAATGTATTTGTAAAGTTGCTTGCTTTAAAAATGTACCAACAGTGGGTCCTGACTGCATTGTAACTGATTAAATATATATATTGTAACAGAGAATACTGGAAGAAAAGAGGTTAAGCTCAGCTCCGGTTAACTTTGAAAAATAGTAAGAAATTAAATTACATAATTTAGGCCATAGAGATTGTATTTTACAGTTCAAATTGTAGCCATAGACAAAATGTCTGTCAAAACAAGTACTAGGAAGCCTTCTGTATTATCTTTAGCAGTGAAATAATTGCTATTCTGGAAGGGTAGAAGTTTGAAACTGTTTTATGACTTCCAGAAGTTGCAACAGATCTGAGCAAAACTCCATGTGTGTATATTACTGACACATATGGCTAAGTCCTGGCAGCTTCTAGCAATGAGTATAGCATGGGAACGAGAAGTCAGATGACCAGATGTATGTGATGCCATTCTGTAATCGAGGACAAAAATGATGTTTTAATACCAGATGAGAGAGAAGTCTCAGTCTCAGAGCAGTCTGTGTTTGGAGCCTGACAAAGAAGAACCCCTCACCTACTTCATCTTGCCTTGCTCTAATAAGTGAACCAGAGAATGGTAATTATTTAAATCAGTCAGGAAACATAGTGAGATTAGTTAAGTGCTGTTTTTCTGTATCTGTGTGAATCTATTCATATTTGTTATTTTAACATTTCCTGGGACTGAAACTTTGGTGTTTATTAATTAGATATTTAGTATTTTCATGTTCTTTCATTATTTTTTATTAAATATATTTAAAATTGTCATTGTGGCTGGTCTTAGAATATTTTAATCAATGAGAGTACTATATGTATTTGGTGACACACTGTGGCCACTCCTAAAAGCCTTACTGTATTGGCCAAACACTGTTATTTTTATTGATATTAATTTCACTAAGTATAATTGGGTACCCTTGTAACAGCCTTAGAGTAGCTGGCTTTGGATTGTCTGGTGGCAGTAACTACCTTATAGTCTGGGCAGAAGGGGGAATAACCCAGGTGTGTGTGTGTGTGTGTGTGTGTGTGTGTGTGTGTGTGTGTGTGTGTGTGTGTGTGTGTGTGTGTGTGTCAGCTGTTTGGAGCAGGGACACAAAGCACTGGTTTTACAGAGAGGGTGGTGGAGGACTTGACTTGGACACTTGGCTGAGGACTCAACCCTACAGCTGTGCCAGTGAGGATCTGGAGAGAGAGAAAGAGAAACCAGCCCCCAGACTGAGTGTATTCCCTGTGTACTCTTAAGGGAAATTGTGCTTGATGCAGACAGCTGCATCTGGAAATGCTGAGCGTATCCATTTTTGTTCCAAGTGAATGTCCCTCTCCAGTGCCAGTGGTGATGATTCAGGCTACTTGATTATTGGCCCAGAGTGGGGATGACACATAAACACAGATGTCTAATATATTTATATGAGATAACTGGATAAGCTAAGATAAATAATAGAAATTTACCTTCAATATACATTAAAAACAAAACTGAAAACTATAATATAACAAGTTGGAAAAAAACTTAGAGGTATTCTTTTTCTCAGAATGTTTAGACACTGCCAGGAAGGATAGATTAAAGAAAACAAAAATGAAACGTGAAATTATGTTTACTACTAGAGATATGCTGTTAGATATTTTCATTAGTATCATGCAGAATATATGCTGGGAAAATATGGTAATATAGGTTTCCTAAATGTTGTATAAATAATACGAAGGCTGACTGATAAAATTTCATTTAAGATAATTACAGTGACACTTGTAATGCTTAAGCTTGAGTACTCACTACTTTGTAGCTAATTGATTTTATTTGTAACAACAAATTGTTGAAACTGTAAAGAAATTCTGCCTCTGACTAATGTCCTCACCAAGGCTAATGATAGTTATGTTCTTCATGAGATATTACTGTCACCATATATGACAACACTTATTTTATCAGCTGGGCAAATACAGTTCATTTGTCACGGAATTTAATATGTAATGTACTGGGAGGCTGTTTGTTTTTCTCTGCAGGTGGTCTTTGTCTGTCTTTTCCTAAAGGCATATGTTATCTGGAACAGGCTTTTAGCATTTCTCTACAGTTTATTTTGGTCTCCATTTTAACTTTGATATGTTGCACATAATTATGAGACCAGACTCAGTGTAGAGGTGATGTGGTACTAAATTAACATTAAGAATTTAAACAGTGAACTAGCTCTCTTGGTATAAAATTTTGCAAATGTTTAGGGGTTTAATGCTGTTGTTGGACCATACCCTATTCTAAAACATGTACATTGTTAAACTTCATGAAATTGGTAGTGCTTCAGTCTTTGATGATTGCCAGGATTCATCTCTTCAGCATTACCTAGACTTGAGCGTTCTGCAGTTATTATGGAATTACGAGTATTAGTATAATATTAAGATATCCTTAGAGAGTATTCATTACTCTGCTTGTTCCAGTATTACTGGAAACATTGAAGTGTCCTTGTTCCACATTGCTCTAGTTTTTGTTTGCATGTGTTGATATTTTACAATTGTATATCTTTTAGTATAAACAATACTGTAGTTTCTGGATTTGGCACTTTCAGTAATAAATACTGCTTTTCAAGTATAATATCTGGATTTCTTGTTTCTGATTTCTTAACAATTAGTTTGCAATGGTTCGATCTGATTGTATTATTTATTTATTTATTTGCTTTTGTTTACCAGGAAAGTCTATCTGGGAACTGAAATGCCCACTTTCAGTGGGGGCCTGGAGAGAAAAGCTCCAAAACAAGGATAGAAAGAAAAGAAAAAGAACAATAAACATTATTTATGAAGTATTTCAGAGCAGTCAACAAATATTATTTACAAAGGATATCAGATTAAGGAAATACATGTTTTCAAGATATTGTGAGTAGAATCAAAAATACTATGTTAATATATTTGTATAGTATCCGTAATGGATAGAGTTAGGATTGCATACTTCAGACTGTAAGTGTGGTACAGTTACATAGTTTATTAGTTCCCAGGTGATACCTTGGGCAGATTTAAATTGTTGCAGGTTATATATCGGGATGGCACAGTGGTGCAGAGGTATCGTTGTTGCCTCACAGCAAGAGGTTCTATGGTTCAATTCTTGGCTGGAATGCCCTCTGTGAGGAGTCTACATGTCCTAACCTGCATTTGTGTGGGTTTTTCCAGGTACTCCAGTTTCCTCCCATGTTACAAAGACATGCCTCTGGAGCTTTTCTCCCTGGGCCTCCTCTGAAAATTGGCTTTGTTCCAAGTTGTACTTTCCCGGTAAACAAATGTTAAATAAATAAATAAAATGTAAAACCCTGAAGTGGTTTGGAAGTTTATTTTATGCCTTGGAGACAGTGAAAGAGAACAGAGTTACCATAATAATTGTTAGATTTCTTAGCTGAGATATGCTGAAGATCTTGGGGTTCTGTTTGGTACATGCCACTGGATATTTGACAGTGAGCATGTTTTTAATGGATGGTGATGCATTTTGTGTACTGTGTGGCTTGGAAAGGGTGATGTATTGAGGAAGTGCAAACCAGATGAGAGTACTGAACACAACACCATGCAGTGATAGGAGTGGTTTGAGAGGCTGCAGATGAATTGCTAATTTTGTTGTAGGTACTTTCTAGTTTGTCTTTGGTAGAAGAGTTTTGATTTGTGAATATTGTTGAGGCATATACAAAGGTAGGAAGGAGAAGGGAGGTGGCAGCTATTTCTTACTATGATCACTTAGCAGGTGCTTTGCTCTATAAACAGAGCCTAGTTTGCAGTGTGCCTTTTTCACTGCACCAATGTGCAGATCAAATTTTAACTTATCAATGATAACTCCTAGTAATTTTGTGTTGGTGACATGTTGTGTTGTTTGAGGATATAATATTAAGGTCAGTGTTGTTTTGATTTATGTTTTTAGGAAGGAATAGGATTAGCTTGGTTTTGTTGGGGTTTAATACCAATTGATATTTATTTAGCCAGTTTTCTATGGAGGTGAAAGTTTTGCATGTGTTTGTTTCTAAGGTGGGAAGATTTGGGGCTGAAAAAACTAAAGCTGAGTTGTCAGCATAATGTATTATGGTGGTGAGTTTTGATTCCTTGTGTATGTCATTAATGAAGGTATTGAAAAGTATTGTTCCGAATATGGAGCCTTGGGGGGACTCCTGTAGTGATCAGAACGAATGTGGAGCGGGAGTCATTTCATTTTACTGACTGGTTCTGACTGTTATGGTAGCTGCTAGCCTTTCAATATTCAGTATATTTTTAGGTTATCATGACAATGCTTAATTACTATTTATGTTGGGTAGACTAATCAGGCCAGTTTGCTGGCACAATTATTCCTTGAGGATACTGGAGCCTGTATAATCAAAAGAACATTTCATAATCAGAGCTGCATGCACCAAGTAATAAGCATAATGTTTATTATTTTGCTAATAAAAAATTAAACTGAAGTATATGCATTTATGTTAAGCACTCTTATAACATTATACTGACAGGTTATTCAAGTTAAATCTAAAACATATGTGTTGTAATTAACACTCTGGTAAGGAAATACATTAAATGTTCTTTGTGGATAAGGGGAATTTTATTAGGCTGAAAACTGTGTTGTAACTGATAAGTTCAATTCTCCTATCATCAAAAGGGAATTATACCAAGGTAACATTGTGCATGTCCAAACTTTTCTCATTTCTTGCATCACAAACCTACAGCAATTTGTTAAAGCTCTCATAAAGCACAGTATTTTGTGAATTGTATTCTTATAAATATGGCCTGCAATTGCATAGACCCAAGACCCATTCCTTTAACACCAAAAACAAATAATAACACTGTCATGTTTAAAATAACGGGATGTATTACTAATATAATTCTTTTAAGTTGATCTGTCAAACGCACTTATTTTATCTGAAACAAACTGGGTAAAATTTTTAATAACTATGATTTATCAATAAATATTCAGATAGTGTTATAGTATCAGATATGATTGTATTAATAAGTGTATGGAATGGAAGTCATCATTTCATGAGGACCAGTAGTGCAGCTCTGACGGGTGAACTGCTGATTTAATGATGTCAGTACAACCTTTCCCAAGATGCAGTAACCTCAGTGGTGATTACATTTGGGTGATGCCACTATAGAACAAAAACTGTCATTTTACATATTTTGCTTCACAATGGGCCTAATTCCAAAAAAATGCTTTCAGTACAAGCGACCACTTACACTGACAGCAGGTCTTTTGGAAACAGGGCAGACTTTCAATGAGAGCACCTTTTTAGAATCTGTCCCTGTGTTTTAAATCACAAAGATGGCCTTTGTACGACCAGCCTATTTCCATACGCATTATTAATGATATCCCTCTATGGAACAATTGCAATAGGAAAGAAAGGAATCAGAAATCTATATGGTGGAATTATAAATTAAGCAAAGAAAAAAAAAAGAAACCATCAAAACTCTAAAAATATCCTGCTATTAAAAACCCTTCAAACCTGAAAATAATAATGTAAAGATCATTAAGTGAATACAAAGGAAACTTTGGAGAACAGGGTAGAAGACAGATCTGTATCTATCCATAGCCATATGGATATTTCCTTTGT